>NC_091998.1:56536175-56545304 GCF_044704955.1 Pristiophorus japonicus | reverse complement strand
CTCAGGATAAGGGGTTGGCCATTTGGGACTGAGATGAGGAGGAATTTCTTCACTCAGAGGGTGGTGAATCTTTGGAATTCTCTGCCCCAGAGGGCTGTGGAGGCTCAGTCTCTGAATATATTCAAGGCTGAGATCTTTGGACTCTCGGGAATCAAGGGACACGGGGACAGTGCAGGAAAGTGGAGTTGAGGTCGATGATCAGCCAGGATCTCACTGAATGGCGGAGCAGGCTCGAGGGGCCGAATGGTCGACTCCTGCTGCTAACGATCTTACTCTGTGCTGTCTTTGGTCCCTTGACCCACTCAGCTCTCTCCGTCACCCTCTCGCTCTCTCTCGCTCGTCTGTCCTATTATTTTAATATTGAATGGAGTTCTCCTTTATTTCCAGATCCTCCATCTCATAGAATGAGAATCTCACGGCATAGGGGGAAGCCATTCGGCCCATCGTTCCTGTGCCGGCTCGGTGACAGAGCGATCCAATCAGTCCCACTCCCCCCCCCGCTCTTTCCCCACAACCCTGAAAATTTTTCCTTTTCAAGTATTTATCCGTTCCCGATCACAACAACTCGCTGTGTAAAACACATTCTCATCTTTTCCTGATTCTTTTGCCAATTTCCTTAAATCTGTGTCCTCTGGTTACCGTCCCTCCTGCCAGTGGACACCGTCTCTCCTTATTTACTCGATCAAATCCCTTCATAATTTTGAATGCGCTCAAATCCCCTCTCCTGCCCCCACCCCTGTAACCTTCTCTGCTCTACAGGGAACGATCCCAGCTTCTCCGGCCTCTCCAAGTTACTGAATTCCCTCATCCCCGGGACCGTTCTGCTAAGTCCTCTCCGCACCCTCTCTAAGGCCTTCACATCCTTCCTAAAGTGTGGTGCCCAGAATGGGACACAACGCTCCAGTTGGGGCCGAACCAGTGTTTTATACAGGTTCATCATAACTACCTTGCTTTTGTACTCTGTGCCTCTATTTATAAAGCTCAGGATCACATATGCTTTTTAACAGCCTTCTCAACCTGCCCTGCCACTTTCGAAGATTTGTGTCTGTGATTCCCCCCCCCGCCCGGCAGGTCTCTCTGTTCCCTTTAAAATTGTATCATTTAATTTATATTGCCACTCCTCATCGCTTCACACTTCTCTGTTAAATTTAATCTGCCATGTGCTTGCCCATTTCACCAGTCTGTCTCTGTCCTCCTCACTGTTTACATTTCCAAGTTCCGTGTCATCTGCAAACTTTGAAATGATGCCCTACGTACCCAAGTCCAAGTCATTAATATATATGTCAGAAAGAGCAGTGGTCCCAACCCCGACCCCTGGGGAACACCACTGTATACTTCCCTACAGACTGAGAAACAAGCGTTCACCACCACTCTCTGCTTTCTGTCTCTCAGCCAATGAGATATCCACACAGCCTCCGCCCCTTCAATCCCACCGTTCAGCCTTGCTAACAAGTCTATTGTGTGGCACTTTATCAAATGGCCTTTTGAAGCTCCAGATACATAACATCAACCACAGTGCCCTCATCATCCCTCTCCGTACTGCACTAACGCTATATCTCCCTGGAGGCACAGCACACTGAGCAACAGCGGAAAAGGTTTGTCCCTTCAGTTTATTAGGGAACTTATTAAATTAGGTAGTTTAAAATCATAATATAGATGGAGCATTAATCTATACACTGCACCCCACAACATATGAAATGAATATGTATTTAATATTTATTTTAATTCTCGCCTCTTACTCTCACACTTTCGCCCCCGTGTTACCCTGCATGGGTTGCGGGAGCTGGTCAGTTTGACCGTGGGGCGGGGAATTGGTTGAAGTCACTTGCATACAGCAGTGAGTGATATAACTCGGGCTTGCGAACAGCTGTTTGGGAGTCTAACGCTGAGAGAGTTGAGCGAGTAGACTGCTCCATATCCCTGCATTCTGTGTCAGCCGTGACTCAGTGGTTATCACATTCGTGCCGCTGAGTCAGAAGGTTGTGGGTTCAAGTCCCACTCTAGAAGACTTGAGCACATAAATCTAGGCTGACACTCCAGTGCAATGCTGAGGGAGTGCCGCACTGTCGGAGGTGCGGTGCTGAAGGAGTGCTGCACTGTCGGAGGGGCAGTACTGAGGGAGTGCTGCACTGTCAGAGGTGCCGTCTTTCGGATGAGACATTAAACCAAGGCTCCGTCTGCCCTCTCCGGTGGACATAAAAGATCCCACGGCACTATTTCGCAGAAGAGCAGGGGAGTTATCCCCGGTGTCCTGGGGCCAATATTTATCCCTAAATCAACAGAAGAAAAACAGATGATCTGGTCATTATCACATTGCTGTGTGTGGGAGCTTGCTGTGCGCAAATTGGCTGCCGCGTTTCCCACATTACAACAGTGACTGCACTCCAAAAGTACTTCATTGGCTGTAAAGCGCTTTGGGACGTCTGATGGCCCTGAAAGGCGCTATATAAATAATTGTCTTTCTTCAAGTACAGCGACAAATTTAAAAAAAATAATGTAAACTGTTTGCTTTGCTCTTGCTAGTTCAGTTGATTGGGATGACAGACTTAATTTTCTGCCCAGCCGTGTGTAAAGATCGTTCGTGTTTAATGAACTGAAAGTGTGCCATTCGCCAAAATCCAATGAGTATGATTACACACAGGCTCACCCCCATCTTGCTCGGTAGTGCGGGCCAAGATTAGCGACTCTCGACTTCGCTCACTTGCAATTAATTGCACCTCGACGTTGGACAACATGATTATGTCTCCAACGCCGTTTGTCGGAGAGCAACAGGAGTGGAACGCAGACAGCCTTTGTCAAATGACTTACTGTTAATGCAATATCAATTATGTTAAAAAAATAGGTAATTGGATTTGAAATGTAACCATGAACGACTTGAAAGGTCACATCCCATCATTAGTAGCTTTGTCAGACGCTGCTAATGCTCTCCTGGCCAGCCTCCCATTCTCCACTCTCCGTAAGCTCCAGCTCATTCAGAATTCTGCGGCCCCGTGCCCTAAACAGGGATTGACAGGGTAGGTGCAGGGAGGATGTTTCCCCCTGGGCTGGGAAGTCTAGAACCAGGGGTCACAGTCTCAGGAGAAGGGGTCGGCCATTTAGGACTGAGATGAGGAGAAACTTCTTCACTCAGAGGGTGGTGAATCTTTGGAATTCTCTGCCCCAGAGGGCTGTGGAGACTCAGTCGTTGAGTATATTCAAGATAGAGATCAATAGATTTTTGGGATATTAAGGGAATCAAGGGATATGGGGACAGTGCAGGAAAGTGGAGTTGAGGTAGAAGATCAGCCATGATCTCATTGAGTGATAGAGCAGGCTCGAAGGGCTGAATGGCCGACTCCTGCTCCTAATTTTTATGTTCTCATGTTCTTAATCGCACCATGTCTCGTTCACCCACCACCCCCTGTGCTCGCTGACATTCATTGGCTCCCGATCCCCGAACACCTCCAATTAAAAATTCTTATCCTTGTTTTCAAATCACTCTATGGTCTCCTCGCCCCTCCCTATCTCTGTCCCCTCCTCCAGCGTCAAAACCCCCCGAGATCTCTGCGCTCCTCTAATTCTGGCCTCTTGCGCATCCCCCCGAATTCCATCGCTCCACCATCGGTGGCCGTGCCTTCAGCTGCCTGGGCCCCAAGCTCTGGACCTCCCTCCCTAAACCTCTCCGTCTCTCTCTCTCCTCCTTTAAGACGCTCCTTAAAACCTACCTCTTTGGACCGAGCTTTTGGCCATGTGTCCTTGAGTCTCTTTCTTTGTTCCTATCTGTGACAGGGACCGTGGTTCTCCTATTGGACTGTTCAGCCACCTAAGGACTCATTTTAAGATCTTATTGATTGGCGGAGCAGGCTCGAGGGGCCGAATGGCCGACTCCTGCTATTTCTTATGTTCACAGAAAGACTGAGGTCCCAGAGCGACAAGCTCAATCATGTTACAGTGAAATTAATTATTTTCCTGTCTTTATCACGTTGCAAAGCTCATTTTCAACATTCATGTTTCATTTAATGAGAATATCATCATAGTCAGTCCCTCGAAGCGAGGATGACTTGCTTCCAAGCCAAAAAAGGATGAGTTCACAGGTGTTCCAATGAAGGACCTAATATTCCAGATCCTGAACTAAATCCTGAAGGGTGGAAGATGCCTGTGCATGGATTTTTTAATGTGGGGTGGCCATTGCACACGGGCTTGACAGAGCCAGGTCTTGGTCCAGTGGAAAGGATTAACCAGGACGACTGGAGACCAGCTCTGCTGCACGGACCCAGTGTGCACACATATCGCAGTGTGGGCTGGGCCCGTGCTGCCCCTGGGCCCCTGGCCCCGAACTCACGCCTTCCCCGGGCCTCGATCACATCCCTCCACAGTCTCTCGCCGCTCCTGCCCACGCTCCAATCACCGACCTGGACCTTGATGACGTCACTCCTCGCTGCCGCCGCCCTCCTGCACCAGCTCGCGCTGCTCCCTGGAGTGGTACGCCTCCACGCTGCTCCCCAGGCCGCTCGCCGCTCCTTTTATGGTCCCGACCTGCCGCTGGTGTTCTCACGCAGGTCGGGGCCTCCACGCTGTGGGAAATAAACCTCAGCCAAAAGGATTGCGGAATGTTTCTTGTAGCCGATTGTTTCAGTCCCCCGCGTTTCACCGGTGAATTTTGGGAGGAGTTGTTGCCTTTTCAGTGACACGGTATTGGGCTGACATAGTGAGAGTGTGACACGGCCCTAAGCTGCGTGATGGACCCTTAATTGTGACAGACGGGGCATAAACGGGATAAACTGGCGACGGGTCCCTCTGTGCCTCTCACACTCAGCCGCCGTAACTTGGACGGAAAGCTCGTATCTGCCGCTGGAGGAGATTGCCAGCGACTGTGACAAACCGATCGATCTCCCGTGAAATATCTCCCGGTGAATCAGAGGGGTCGATGCTTTCTGAATATATACTTTGCATGGGGAGAACGTCAGAGCCACTGGTTTACACTCAATAAGTCACTTTCCATTGTTATTGCACTGGGATTTTGCCCTGATCTTTGGGGGTTGAAACATGGAAACATAGAAAATAGGTGCAGGAGTAGGCCATTAGGCCCTTCGAGCCTGCACCACCATTCAATATGATCATGGCTGATCATGTAACTTCAGTACCCCATTCCTGCTTTCTCTCCACACCCCCTGATCCCTTTAGCCGTAAGGGCCACATCTAACTCCCTTTTGAATATATCTAACGAACTGGCCTCAACAACTGTCTGTGGTAGAGAATTCCACAGGTTCACAATTCTCTGAGTGAAGAAGTTTCTCCTCATCTCGGTCCTAAATGGCTTACCCCTTATCCTTAGACTGTGACCCCTGGTTCTGGACTTCCCCAACATCTGGAACATTCTTCCTGCATCTAACCTGTCCAACCCCGTCAGAATTTTATATGTTTCAATGAGATCCCCTCTCATTCTTCTAAATTGCAGTGAATATAAGCCTGGTCGATCCAGTCTTTCTTCATATTCCAGTCCTGCCATCCCAGGAATCAGTCTGGTGAACCTTCGCTGCACTCCCTCAATAGCAAGAATGTCTTTCCTCAGATTAGGAGACCAAAACTATACACAATACTCAAGGTGTGGCCTCACCAAGGCCCTGTACAACTGCAGTAAGACCTCCCTGCTCCTATAATCAAATCCCCAAGCTATGAAGGCCAACATACCATTTGCCTTCTTCACCGCCTGCTGTACCTGCATGCCAACTTTCAATGACTGATGTACCATGACACCCAGGTCTTGCTGCAACTCCCCTTTTCCTAATCTGTCACCATTCAGATAATATTCTGCCTTTCTGTTTTTGCCACCAAAGTGGATAACCTCACATTTATCCACATTATACTGCATCTGCCATGCATTTGCCCACTCTCCTAACCTGTCCAAGTCACCCTGCAGCCTCTGAGCGTCCTCCTCACAGCTCACACTGCCACTCAGCTTAGTGTCATCTGCAAACTTGGAGATATTACATTCAATTCCTTCGTCTAAATCATTAATGTATATTGTAAATAGCTGGGGTCCCAGCACTGAAAAGGACCTGTTTATTCCTACTCTTTGCTTCCTGTCTGCCAACCAGTTCTCTATCCACGTCAATACATTATCCCCAATACCATGTGCTTTAATTTTGCACACTAATCTCTTGTGTGGGACCTTGTCAAAAGCCTTTTGAAAGTCCAAATACACCACATCCACTGGCTCTCCCCTGTTCACTCTACTAGTTACATCCTCAAAAACTTCCAGAAGATTCATCAAGCATGATTTCCCTTTCATAAATCCATGCTGACTTGGACTGATCCTGTCACTGTTTTCCAAATGCGCTGCTATTACATCTTTAATAATTGATTCTAACATTTTCCCCACTACCGATGTCAGGCTAACCGGTCTATAATTCCCACAATCTGTCTATTGTATAGAAACTGGAAGAGGAACTTACATTTCTGCAGAGTCTTTCCTGACCTCAGGATGACCCAAAGCATTCCTCAGCCAATGAAATACTTTTAAATTGTAGTCACTGTTGTAACATAGGAAAATGTAGCAGTCAATTTATGCACAGCAAGCTCCCACAAACAGCAATGTGATAATGACCTGATGATCTGTTTTTTAGCGATGTTGGTTCAGGGATAAATATTGGCCCCTGGACACCGGGGAGAACTCCCCTGCTCTTCTTCAAATAGTGGCTGTGGGATCTTTTATGGCCTCCTGAGAGGGCAAACAGCTCCTTGGTTTAATACCTCATCCTAAAAACGGCACCTCTGACAGTGCGACGCTCCTTCAGTACTGCCCTCCAACAGTGCAGCGTTCCCATAGTACGGTGTGTGTGTGTTTATGTGTGTCTGTGTGTGTGTGTGTCTGTGTCTGTGTCTGTGTCTGTGTCTGTGTGTGTGTGTGTGTGTGTGTGTACGTGTGTATCTCTCTCTGTGTCTGCTGGCGTCTCTCTGACTGTCTCACAGTTATAACATAACACCAATATTCTAATTAGAACTCACTTGTGTTCTTAATTTTAAAAGAAACCAAATTAAGATGACCATCATCATCATAGGCAGTCCCTCGAAATCAAGGAAGACTTGCTTCCACTCTAAAAGTGAGTTCTCAGGTGGCTGAACAGTCCAATACGGGAATTACAGTCTCTGTCACAGGTGGGACAGACAGTGGTTGAAGGAAAGGGTGGGTGGGGAGTCTGGTTTGCCGCACGCTCCTTCCGCTGCCTGCGCTTGATTTCTGCACGCTCTCGGCGACGAGACTCGAGGTGCTCAGCGCCCTCCCGGATGCACTTCCTCCACTTAGGGCGGTAATGGGCCAGGGACTCCCAGGTGCTGGAGCGGCCTCCTCAGATTCGGCTGCCCCCAAAGGTTTGTCACCATCCTCCGCCTGCTCCACGACGACAGGCAGGCCGTGATCCTGACCAACGGATCCACCACAAACCCAATCCACGTCCGGACCGGGGTCAAGCAGGGCTGCGTCGTCGCGTCAACCCTCTTCTCGATCTTCCTCGCTGCAATGCTCAACAATCTCCCCGCTGGAGTGGAACAAAACTATTGAACCAATGGGAACCTGTTCAATCTTCGATGACCAAAGACACTGCGGCACTCTCTCTTTGTCCAACAGCTGTTAGAAATGAGAATTTTCCAATATTGTAACTGCCAACACAACACCGGCGACAATCAGGGATAATTCTCAGCAGTTCGCTTGAAAATTCAACTTCCTTTTCGAAAAAGGACTGACATTCTGATGAGGAATGACACTGGGTGTAAAGTTCACCTTCACTGCCTGGCGGTAATCTAACCTAGCTGTTAATCCGCCCTTGTCGAACCCGCCTGGTTTATATCCCATTGATTTTAATGAACATATTATAAAACACAAAGAGGCAATTTAGCAGATAAATTCAATCATGTAACGGTGAATTATGCATTTAATTTATTTTTTCTCTCTCTATATATAATTGCTAAAAACATTAACATAAATTATTATTTCAAGAAAATTAGATGTGAGAAGTATTTAAAAATAAAACATAATCCCTCCAAAGCTCTCTACGGCATTCAAGGATGAAGATGGCATTTAATTCCGTTGGTTTTGGATGCAGCGATACAGTTTTGAGGTGCCGCCCATTCATACATTGTTCGCACTAATTAACATCAAAGGTTGCTGGTTTTAATGTTCGGCTCTCCACAGAGACTGCTCCAACATTGCGGGTAGGGTAGTACGGCGGTTATGTTACTGTGCCAGAAATCTCGAGGCCTGGACTGAAGACCCGAGTTCACATCCCACCTTGGCAGCTGGGGAATTCAAATTCAAATTAAATAAATCTGGAATAAAAAGCTGGTATCAGTGATGGTGACCATGGTGGAGCGACTGGATTGTAGTAAAATGTCGTGACCTTTCAGGAAGGAAATCTGCCGCCCTGGCCCCGTCTGGCCTATACGTAACTCCACACCCACAGCAACGTGGTGATTCCTCAATGGGCCTGATCAGCCACTTAGTTGCAAAGGGATTGGCAACAAAAGCTGGGATTGCCAGTGAAGCCCACATCCCTGGATTGAATTTAAAAAAAACAAGGCTGGTCCCAAACCCTAACCCACACAAAATCTCTCGCTCCCTCCACATGTCGTCCTTACTACCCGGAGAATCAAGGGGTATGGCGAGAAAGCAGGAATGGGGTACTGAAGTTGCATGTTCAGCCATGAACCCATTGAATGGCGGTGCAAGCTCGAAGGGCCGAATGGCCTCCTCCTGCACCTATTTTCTATATGTTTCTATACATGTGGAACACGGAATCCTCCAGACCGCAGAAATTGCAGGCGGCCTGGGAGCCCGTGAACCGACTTAAACAACAGCCCTGTGAGCAAAGTCACGGGGGCATACATTGCAGGAAGGAAGCAGAATTGCCCCTTGGGGCTATTGTTAATGGTTTAGCGAAACTGCGGTGTTGAAACAATGCAGGGAAGTGTGGAATTCTCTACCACAGAAAGTTGTTGAGACCAATTCACTAAATATATTCAAAAAGGAGTTAGATGTAGTCCTTACTACTAAGGGGGATCAAGGGGTATGGTGAGAAAGCAGGAATGGGGTACTGAAGTTGCATGTTCAGCCATGAACCCATTGAATGGCGGTGCAGGCTCGAAGGGTCGAAT